>NC_016521.1:0-19327 GCF_000236905.1 Tetrapisispora phaffii CBS 4417
TACCCCACCTACTACTCCTAACACCCATACCCCACCTACTACTCCTAACACCCACTACCCCACCTACCTACTCCTACACCCACTACCCCACCTACTCCTAACACCCACTACCCCACCTACTCCTACACCCACTACCCCACCTACTCCTACACCACTACCCCACCACCCCACTACTCCTAACACCCATACCCCCACTATCCTAACACCCATACCCCCCACTATCACATCGCTATTATGTCACTGAACTTCTGTGATACTACGTCATATTCTCACTCACTCACTCACATAATTATATATAACTATTTATTTTACGCTAGTCTTGTAAATTATATTCTTTAAACACATCTCTCTCATATCCTCTTTTATATTGGGGAACAATATTGCCACATTCATCACGGTCGCAAAAAATACTTTATGATTGTTTATGTATGTGGCAAAAACTTATAATTGTTTTGAAGTTTGAATCAATTAACACTACTAGATCAGTAATTGGTTCTGATTTCAACATTAAGATCTAGCAGTATCTTGAAATCCCAACTCTCATAAATTGATGTAAAGATTCCATTCTGTCAATATATTATTACCCATAGATGCAGTGCAAATATTAGTTCACGTATCCTTATTTTTTTACGAGGTTAGGGAACATAAAGTTAGTATGATTGTGGTATTTGATTTGCTCTTTCTAATATTAATTACAGATTTTGTTCTGTATCATTTCAAAGATATATTTTAAAGTCTTTTTAATTATAAATATCTGGTTCTAATCTGTTTCCATCTTCAAACTATAACCATCAGTATGAACTTACAGTTTTTATAGAAAGTTATATGTTGTTCTTTTCTAAATTTCTTGCAAGACGGTAGTAGTCGTAAGAATACAAAATAACTAAACCTTGTAAATTATTTGAATTTCGAAACAGACGTCTAGAATTTATTTTCAAGAAACAAATTGGATTAACTAAGTGAAATAACGTAATTGATGTTTTGGCATATAAATTTTTACTACATATGTTTTACAAAAGAAAATGCAAGCAAGCAAGCTTACTTAAATAAACTATAAACCATTATCACATTTTGACCATTCATAGATGTTTGTATTATCGGCATACCACAATCTAAAAGATCCATACCAATCACAATTTTTGTTTGCTTCATCACATACATATGTTTTATAATAGTCGAATAAATAATCATCATAGCCCGAATCATTAACTCCATTTGGTGCTGCATGATTTGAAATTACTGTTGCAGCATCATAAACACCAGAAGAAGATGTACTCAAAAGATAGTTTTCATTTCTGCAATAATCAACACTAACTTGTCCATAACATAGAGGGAATAAATTAGCCTCCCTTTTAGATAAAGTGCTGTTGGTTAAAGCAGCTTTAGCAGTGACCACACCGTTACCATAACTTTCTGATGATAAAGTAACGTTCATAATTGGTTCGCCTTTTTCTGTTCCTAAAATAACGTAACTGAGCTTTTCCATGCTATCAGTATAATGACTATGGTAATCAAGACTTGGATAGAGACCACTTTTAACACCATTAACCATGCTATTAGTCCAATGAGCATGATGAGAACTAAGCTCTCTTTTGTTTCGGAAGACACCATTTGCTGAACCAGCGGCTAAAAGTCCACCAAGAACAACTGTTCTAATTGCTGATCTTGCAGCCTGGTCACATTCGGTGCTTTGTGCTACCTCGTTCCAGCTTTCGCAAGTTTTGCAACATCTAAATAAGTCCCAAGCTGTGGATGTACCTTCATGAAAAAAGGCTCCCCATAAACTTAATTTGAATAACTTAGGATTCGAAGTGACAGCAAATGAACCGTTTCCTAAAGCTTCCGTCATTACTTGATATTCTTCTAAGTCACTGGTTTGATCATCAGCAATAGTCGGTCCTAATAAAATAAAAAAAAGAAAATCCATTTAATTATAAATAACATAGTTTATGAGGTTTTTTATATGATATGTTTTTGTTTAGTTCAGTTACCTTTGAGAATCAACAACAACAATAATATTCTTTTAGTAAAAAATAATTAAACTAGGCTGTCATAAATACTTAATGGCTGAACAGGAAATGAAATTCAATATCAGTTGAGAAAATAAAAAAATAAAAAACATCCAGTTTTTATATTAACATGAACTGAAGAATCTATTTCTTTAAGGGACTTTATAACTGTAATTAACTGTCATTTACTAGCAAAATAATTTGTTCACTGATGGTTGCTTTTTTTTGAATTTAACTCTGTAAGCACATACTGTTTATCCGCTGGTCAATTCTCATAAATGGTTTTTTTTCATTTTACGTTATAATCTCCAAAGTTTAAACTGTTTCAACTACAACTAAAACTTCTTACTGTAACAAATATAGTCAAGATAATTACTATATTTACTTTTTTCAATAAAGCATTTATTTCTTTCTTTTAAAAATTAGCACAAATACGTACGAACACAGTTGATGTCATTTCCAATTATGCAGTTGGCTGCTTCACCTGAATGAAAATTTATTGAAGGTAGATATGATTTCTAGCAACAACAAAGTGTGATAAGTGCTGCAAAAAGTGGCAAGAATTGACCTATACGAGATTAGAAAGTGAAATCATCAGAACTCAGCAGTGGTCTAATAATCTGTTGCTAGTCTATAATGTCTTGAGTTACCAGGGCTTCACCTTGTTGCAGTAGCGAACATAAGTATTTTTGGACGCGCCTATTTCTAATGAATCGGTTGTTAAAACGTAACTGATATTGTTTCACGAATTCTTCTCACTAATTGACTTTTCGTTGCGGCGTAAGAGAATTTCGAAAACGTTTCAGATTCCGGAACGCTCATTAGGATGCTCTCAGAAATCACGTCACCATATTCATAATATATAGCACTGCGAAGATCTCATTGTTGAGGTTTCGCGGCTTCTGGTTACCATGAAACCAAACGCAGAACATTAAATTTGCTTTGTGCTAAGTTGGCCACAAATATCACGCGAGGTATTTTATTTCCAGTCTGGTTTGTTCTACAGAACGATATCTTAGAACACGACCTAGACGTTAAAAATTGCAGCTTACGATTGTTGTGTTTTAAATAAGCGTTGAGAAATCTTCGTACAATTCGAGTTTTGAATATAAAAGAACAAACAATTCTGGTGATAGGCTAGAAATCGTGTTCGTAAAAATGGCGTATGGTATCCTATAGAACATTAGTAAGGCTAATGAACGCAATAGTAATGTTTAGGATGTAAAACTAGTAATAGCTCATGTCAATAATACTGAAATAGATGTATAAAATACTGGTACAAGTTCAATAGTACCATTAAGTAATCCATTAGCTAGTTATAGATAGAGGGAAATAGAGCAGACATGAACTAGTATTCGCACTGTATATATTGGTAATAATATATTGACAGAATGCAATCTTTACGTCGACATGATTTTATGTTCAATAAAAAATATATAATTAGTGATATAGAAAGTACGGATAACAGTTCACCTTGATTCTACGTCATATAGAACTTAACAAAATATATGTAATATTTTACTCGTTATAGACATTCTTCTATGTAAACTCCAATAATAGGTATATCTCTCTTGTGTTAATTTATATTTGGATATACCTTATTATCAAAATATTTGGTTGAATTAAATCTTGAAATCAACAATTACAATATATATTATACTTCAAACACAACATACAAATGCTCCCTTGTATAAAATATAACGGCTCTCTTGAATAAGAGTATTCTGTAAATTTTTATTAATATAACTTCTCTTAACTTATTTCTTATTTTTTAGAAGTAAGGACATACCAAAGTCCAAATATTGTATTTAAATCCAATTATTTTATCCCATCTGACAAACTTAATAACAGCATACCATGTCCCTTCGTGAGTTTCTCTACTACACCATGCATCCATATCACTTCTTTGTGCCTCTTCTAAGCTTAATTCAAGTCCCCATGCTATGGTGTCACGAGATGCTGTGGTATCACAATTTTTACCTGTCGTCCACGATGATACTGATATAAGGTATGTAACAGTTGTCCCATCATTCCGTTTTACGTCAACCCATTTAGTTATACTACCACATGAAGTATTCTGTGAAAATTGGAAGTTATTGTTACTTGGTAAGAAAGTGACTTGAGCTAATAATGATCCCCTTAGAACATTTAACAATACTAAATACCACGATGTTTTTTTAACTATTGAATACAGCTTACCTTGAACATAATATCAGGTGGTCGATGATAAATTATACCAATAACCAGCTTCACAATCAGTTCTTTTTCTAATCATTGAATTGTCATTTGTAGCAATATTGTTTAGTATAATGGAGACAGAGCCATTATTAAAAATCAATTTTTCTGTACCTAGAATTAGAAGTAAATTTTCTACCTCGGTATCTATTTCATCGTTCATCAAGTCTCGTTTTGAGAGCGTCAAGTTATTATTCTTTTTGTTCAAAAAATCCTTTAAATCAGATAATTTAGCAGTAACACCCATGCAATCACTGTCTGACATAAATGTTTCATTAACTCCTGGCATCATACCAAAACTGAATACGGTATTCCCTGTGTAAGATTACCCCATTTTTAATCTTGTTCAGGATTACTATTGTTAGAAATTTTTGCATTCGGAACATAATTATCAAAACCAGTTGCACGACAGAGTGAATTAGAAACCAATAACAGGAAGAGATCAGTTTTGTTTGTAAAGATATATTGTAATTCATTATTTATGAATTTTTATGCAGTTTTACTGAAAAATTATATAAAACATTAAAGAAACAATTTGATTAAAACCGATTTTTATAAATTCAGGAGCTCTATTGTTATTATTCTTAAAATTTTCAAGCTTTTTATACTTTTCATTTTTAATATGTTGGATATATTCTTTCATTTCAAAAATTCAAATATTTAAGAACATTATTTTACTTCAGATACTTTCATCTCTATTAAAATTTTTTGGTTAGGGCATTAATATTTCATTTTTAAATGGTGCTGTTACAAACAACATTATAAATTCTGAACACATGTGCCAATTGGTAAACTTATGATACCTGAATTATTAAATGATACTCAAATAAAACTTCTTCCACATTCAAAGAAGAATTCTCTTAAGTAATACTTCTGCTTGTTACTATCTGGGTCGTATTCTGAAATATCATTCTGTCAGACAAATACTAAAATGGACTCTTAAATTTGTACTATATAAAACGACACCGAACATCCTAAAATATTAAAGTACAGAAGGTATTACGATGTATGTAAGCAATAGTATGAAAATTATATTTATAAAGTGTATAAGAAATCGAGCAGATGTGAACTAGTGTTCGCACTGTATATATCGGTAATATATTTGACTAAATGGAATATGTATGTTGGTTGCAGCAACAAGTTGAAAACCTAATGCCAGAAAAATATTATCCATTTATAGCATTACTAGTTCTGAGTTCTAATGGTTTTCAATATTTTAATATTACTATGGATCCTCGTATGAGGACAAATTTCATCAGATTTTTACACTAAATACTTATTACTATCCATACAGTTGTCGGAAATTATATTTGATACCAACCAACCATATAATGACAAATATTAAAAAATGCATAATTAGTAAAGTATCAGTATAATGCCTGTAAGGATTTGATACAGATCATAGAGCTGTTAGGTTTCGAAATATTTCAAGTATATACAGGCATGGACCGTTTATACATATCTCACAAGTTTCGATAGGTTAGATTGAATCAAAAAAGTTTCCTATAATTGATATTCGTTACTGCGGCAAAAATATACATAATATATTTATTAATAGTTTGAGGTGATAACTATCCTCAACTTCTTAACAATAAGTTGCTCTGGTACTGTGAACGTATCGTTAATAATTACATATATCTGCTTCTCATAGGTAATTTATCAAACGAATACACCATCGCAGCGGATAGAGAAGTTTGAAAAATTTTTCAAATTTTAAAGATCATGTGAGAAAATTTCAGAACACCAAACTTATTTTTGCTACAAGACTTTTTCGCTTCTGATTACCACATAAATAACTGCATAACATTATGTTCGCGTTACTCTTCATTACCGAATAATGCAGGAGCTTTGTTTACAAATAAGTAAAGTTGCTCTGACATTTTCAGAGTAAAATGCGTGAGGTATTTTATTTTCAATTACAATTAACAATGCCCATTGGACAAAGTACTTCTTAACTTTGGCATTACTAACTGGGAAGTCTAACAAAGGTATAATTAATTTTTTTGGTCAATTGATGCAACCAATTATGCAGTTACTCTTTTAGAAAGTAAGCTTAGCCGCAAGGTTGATGTGCATATATTCTAAGAGTTTTTTAGTTTCTTGCAACCACATTTTATTTTTATTAAGATATTATTTAAAACAAGCATTTCAGTACCGATATCACATAGTAAGTTCACATTCAATAAGACGATGTTTTAAATGTTAATGTTGTGTTCCTTTTTTGTTAGTAAACTGTACATAAGAATTCCATATACGTTCTGTACATATATATTTGAAACCCTAATAATCAGTGAAATGAATATTAACTTACAAGGTATAGGCTTTAAGAGAAGCTACAGAGATGATAATTTCTTGAGTTAGGGCTTCGAACTATTGTTGTATTAGATATTAGTACTTCACTAATGGCAATAAATTCCAACCGAAGTCACGTGTTGTAGAAGCTACATTTTTATCACAGAAACGCCCGTTGCGAAACTTTTCGCGCAGTGCAGCCACAGCATAAAAAGTGTTCAGTTTTGAAGCGAGCGTCTGAGGTCTCAGATATCTGCGTACAATGATCCTTCATGACCCAACAAGAATTGCTATTTCTTGAGGTTCTCTCAGCCATTTGTCACCATAGTAGGTTGGACAAAATTTTTATTCGTAAGTAAATATCATACACAGCATAGGATGCAGACGCCCTTGTTACCTGGTCACTGAGTGAGTAACAACATACGCAGAAGGACAACGACCTGATAGAGATATTCAGCGGATTTCCGTTAATATAATATTATCAATGCATACAGTGCAAATACTACTTCATTTCTACTCGGTTCTGTTCTGTATATAAGTAAATAATGCATTACGCAATACTACTATTGAACATGTACCAGTCTTTTACGTTTATGGCTCTGTGAGAACTACATAACATATTGCTATTCCAGCTAATAGCCTTACTAATATTATATAATATAGACCACGCCGTATACCGCCCTGAAGGATATCTCAAAACACGATCTAATCGTTAACAGTGTTAGATATATATTGTAGAATTATAAATCAATTGGATTTTCCTGCACATACCTCTAAAATTGTTGAGTACCTCGTTTATGGTACATTTCTGTCTTTAACTGAGAACAAACCTTTATTAACTGTGCTCAGGGTATCTAAGGGTATAACTCTCCTTATCCGAAACAATACTATGCATTAAGAGTCTGTTGTAAGTATAAAGTATCGTACAACCAAATATTTAATATCAATTTCAATGTCAGTCAACGACAGAGGCATTGAAGCACTCAATTTCGTTAACGCTAAAAAGTAATAAATAGCCTTGCTCGAAGATTACTGACAATATTCGGACGCTCGCTTCGAAATTCGAAATTTTCTCGGGCTCTCTTCTTTGGTGCAGGAAATACGGTTTCTAAAAATGCTATTTCGCAGAGGGCAATAGATGAAAAACAGTTGCAACCAAAAATTGTCATGTTCCTTACAACCACAAATTGAAGCCTTATTAGTCTTTTTAGCAAGATAAATGTATCTGAGTCCACTGAGACATGTATGGAACCTCAGAAATTCTTTCCAGATTGTTTTGCAATTCGTTTGATCAAACGATTATATTATTCCAGAAGAACATCATGCAAGAACATCTCCCATGAATTTACTGAAGAAAGCAAATTAATGACTGAAAAGTTGGTATCAATTCTACAATATTTTACGATATAAGTTCTTGTATATTTACGGAAGTTCACATGTTACTTTTCGCTGGAGATAGCTGATGGTTGATAAAAAAATAAGAAACAAGAAATCAAGATACCATAAAATGAAGTTGAGTAATATTTTTGGAATTTTAGTCACGCTCCTAGTTTGTGTCTCAGGGTCATTTCCATACTATGATCAATTTGCTTTAACTACTACATCATGTTTATATCAATATTTTGATGTTGAGGACCCAGTTAAATATAAAATTGCATGGTGGGGTTCATTTCTAGCGTCCCCAGGAGGACCAATTAGATGGATTGAAAAGATGCAAGATACTTGTGACGCTTGTAAAGCTGACCATAAAGATCCTGAAAATACTGATTGTGAAGATGGAATATTTGATTTAGTCACAGGTGCCATTCAAAATGTTGTTACTGGGACAATGGGTTGGAATAGTGGATTAAGACTTAATAATGCATTGTTTGACGGTCACCTTAATAAAAGAAATTTTGTTTTACTTGCAGCAGTACTAATAGTCTGGGTAGCATATATATGGGATTAACTTCTGTATACATTAAAAATGGTGCTGTGCTGGTTCACAGCAAAAATGCGCGATTGGAAACAAAATATAGTGAATGAAACAATAACTTTATTGTGCAAGTATACAATAAATTTTCTACGTATACTTATGATAGTAGCAAAGATTAAAGAACAAACTACGTGGTACAGTTTTACTTGAATCTTTTACTGATCCTCTGAAAATTGATAAAAAGAACGGCGAAAAAGGTATATCTTCTAAGTGAGGGGTAGTTAAGTACTGGTTACTGTGCTAACCAATAGAAAAGGAAGGCGTTTGTAGAAGCAAAGAATTACAGGCTCAAATCTGAGAACTCATTCGAAATGATGAGACTGGAAGTTAACAAATAGATTTTTTAAAACGATATACGTTTCAAGAAGATGGTAAAGATCAAAGTTATGAACTATCGCTGCGTATGTTCTATGCAGAGAAAACTGTTATTGTAACTTGGTTATCCTATCGCACAACCCATTAAAAGTATTACAGTCTAGTTTATCTTCTGTGGTATTGTTTTTGTAAGAAATGGCATGATTGTTAATATTTGCATCAATTCATATGATAACAACCATGACATGAGTGTATGGAAAGTTGTTTCTGTAGACCTAAATATTTCATTTCATCAAAATAAATATTAGTCTCAACATTTACAGTAAAAATACTGGTTCGCTTTTTACTCCATTTCATATGTAGGCCTTTGGAAAATATGATGTCTAAAATTTGTCTCACATAATAATATTACAGAACACAATCTGGACGTTAACAAACATTGGACCCACTAACCTTCTTAATATTACATAATATAGGTTAATTAATTTCTCTCACAAAATGGTATATTAAAATACCACCTAAATGTTGACATAAAAATAATATGAAAATGCGTCAAAAATATAATAAACATGTTGAATAATTATCATTCACCAATTTAACAACACACATTTTGTACTAATATATCCTTATCTTATCTAGTCCGCTAAAAAATTACCGACTATCTATCGGTTGATATTTCTTCATTCATATACTTGGAACTAAAACAAAATTTTGACACGGTATATCCCAGCTTGGTTTAATATAATAATTGTTTTCCTTCCATCTTTTAATTCTCACATCAGCATACCATTCATCCTTGTGTGTTGCCGAAAAACACATCGACGTCCCATGCCTGCGTAATTTCCTTAATGGCTATAGAACAAAAGCCATTTATAACGTTCTTTTGTCATTGTAGTATCACAGTTTTTATCGGATGTCCATGGGGCCCGGCCAACCCATAATTTGTACTATTCACCATCACTAGCCTCACAATCAA
Organism: Tetrapisispora phaffii CBS 4417; assembly: GCF_000236905.1. Taxonomy (NCBI): domain Eukaryota; kingdom Fungi; phylum Ascomycota; class Saccharomycetes; order Saccharomycetales; family Saccharomycetaceae; genus Tetrapisispora; species Tetrapisispora phaffii. The sequence continues at coordinate 9,803 of NC_016521.1, forward strand.
ACCATATATCTCCTCCTCTGCAGGTATGTTTGATCGAAAATGTATATAATACATCATCTTTATCTATGTCTAAAGCTATGTTTCTAAAAAAAATCATCAACCTAATGATCATGAAATTCCAGCTTTTAATAACGTTATTCAAATAATAGGTTGTATACTCTCTTAATTTAGCTAAAATATCGTTTTTCAGCAGATGCTTATCTCTTGATAGTATGGCTAATACTCCTTCGACGGTATAATTTGCATCATAATCACGTTTAACAGCACTTGGATCACGCTCATTAGAATGTGGGAAATTAAGAACATCTACAAATCGCTTTATACCGTCCAAATCATAAACTGTATCGGTGTAATTTAGCTCTCTGATAATGGTTTCATTATCACCATAGTATTGTTGTAAAATACTAGCAGGTACGCCCACAGCTAACGGACCACTACTTAATCTGGATTCATCAAACCAATTTTCAGATGGCTGTGCAAAAAGGGTGCCAAATCAGCGTGAGTATCGTTACTGACTATAGCAAGCACCTTTGCTAACAAAGACTTACAATATAAATGTACCATGAAACGTTCATTCTTATGTATTTGCCGTTGGAGTGTCTCAAGTTCTAGTTGAATTATAAAATACAAAATTTAGCAATGAAGAACTGAATATATGCTGCATCATTTCCAAGCAAGACTCTACTTTATCAAATAATGCAGAATTATATTCACATATTGATTTACGATCGCTATAATACTTAAATGGTAATTATATATCTTTTCAATAAACCCCTTTACTGAGGGATTGCTGCAATTAAAGTTAAGTGACTCGGGTAATAAATAATATAAGCTTCTTACGAGAACATTAATTAATTTCCATCATTGCCATTCCATTATGATGAAACACTTATTATAAAAAGAATTCTGATTTCAGTCTAATATACTATTACTTTTATATTTTTGTTAATGATTGACTTAAATCGACATATATCCATGATTATTAAATTAGTATCAAGAATTTTGTTTTTAACTCGTTAGAGTAATTTATTTTATAATTTGAGGAATTCTTTTCCAATTTAAACAAATCTTAGACGTGTTTGATTATTTACATCTTAATATTATGTGTTTAAGAAGACATTATAGTATTATAAATAATGGTTGATATAACCTCAAACAGTAAGGAATACATTATGATGACCTGTTTTTTAGAGTTAGTTATAGAAAAAAAAGAAACATAACATGATTTGCAAATATGAGACATTGTCTAAATTATTATTATAATCTATACACAAAGTATTACATTTGCATTTGATTTAAAGAATTACTTTATGTATAAAAACATAGATTAGCAGATATGATTTTTCAAAAATTGACTTCTTGAGTAGTTTAATATCATATCAAAGGTTTAATTGTATCGATTGCAAAATGTAAATTGGATTTACTCCATTACAATTGTATTATCGGTTTGTATTGGTATTACTTTGAAAGTATCAATTATCTTTTATGTATGAATCCTTAATATATGGTGATTTTATTGCATACTATCTTGCCCATTCCTTATAGAATTTATATAGTATAATCCTCTGACTGCTGTTGTGTATATTAACATTTATACATACATAGTATGATCAGATATTTTTAGTTTCCTATTGTAATTTTTTTATGTTGTTATACAAAGTTTATTACCTCCAGATATCTTAGGAAATTATGAAAAAGTAATATATAAAAATAAAAAGGAAAAATAAATATAAAGACAAAATCAGGTGAAATCAGGTGAACACGCATTTTCAAATTAGTACCAATTGTATAGTGGCAGTTAGTTATATTTACCTTCATAGTTTAAACTTAAAACATTTAAAATCGAGATAATAGAACCATAAATATGAGCTGTATATTTCAAAGTCAGAACAAAATTATAACATTGTTGATATAGTTCAATATATTAAAGCATAATTGTATAATGTCTTTGTTCCCGTTATGTTGACAGCTAGCTTAAACATACCTACATTTTTGGCAATGAAGCGTCTTAGCCATTGTCTTTATCTCGCGTCGGTATTCGTCGAATGCTGACGCGAGACTAAGTGAGAAAAGCATAGAAGAAAATTTATGAAGTTTTCCGCGACAAGGAAAAACAAACGGAGAGTATGGACAGACGCAGTTGTCGCTATTAGCAAAGACTCATACTATATTGCTGCATGTTAATGTAAAATAATGCACATAGATATGATTAGTATTAGGATATAAAATATAATTAGCAAAGCTGGAAATTAATATTTTTGCTTAGGAAGTTATTGGTAGTAAATTTTTGATATGGCAATTGCAGTTGATAATTGAAAAAATATAAAAAGTTGAACAAGTCTACAAAAACTAAATTATAAATAACTTTTTACTCCCTGGGTGATTAACTAAACTTTTATATTAAACTAAAATTATAAAAGTAGGTCGCAGCATTTATGCTAGGATCATATAGTAACCTTTCAAATATATTTATTAACGAAATAATACTTTTGAAAAATGTTTATTAGTATTATTTCATATGGACCATGGAGCATAAAAGGGTCCAGTACAAAATATTCTAAAGAGTTAGTGTATGGTGAAATTGATGACTCTCAACTCAGCACTATTTTTTATCAACTGGGAATTAATTATAATGAAAGGAGCTTTACCAAACGAATTCCTTCAGCCATAAATTTTATGCTTGAGCAATTCAGAGCAGAAACTAAAGTAATAATTGCAATTGGAAAACAAAATACAAGTACCCTCATAATACTGGCACCATGTTGGATAAATTCCAAAAAAAAAAACTCAGTCTTGAACATTGATCTGGAGGAAGTGAATAGGGTGACAGTTTCTAAAATAAATGCCATGGAAACATACGCACCAACTATTTTTCCAGATTCAATGGAAATGGGCACACTCACACAACAGAATAATTATGTAACAGAAATAAGAAATATAAACTTTGTTACAATTAGAAGTCTGAAAAAATACTACCCAATTATGTACATAAATTGTTCAAAAAAAGACATTACACTGTCAATGGAACATTCTAAATATTGTACACAATTCTTTGATGGATTAATGAAACACAGTCCTTTTAAATATGTGAGCCTTCTGCGATATCCAATCCAGTACGAAATGAAGATGGATGGTGTAGTAAGGAGGGAAAAGATAATTAAGTTTTCTAGCAATGAACATCGTCTTGGAAATATTGTCCTAATGTGTAGAAATCGCTCCCAGAACAGATATGAAATTATTTCCCAAAGTGAAAATGTTTATTTGAAAGAAGAATATATTAAACGAGTAGGTGATTATAGATACTATAGGACTATAGGAACTTTGACAGCAGCTTCTAGACCGGAAGATGATGATTGGAGATTTGAAAAATTCGCCCAATTACCCACGTATTATGAAGCGATGACAACATAAAGAGCAACATATTTTATTTTTTTATATAATATCTTCGTTACAAACTTTATGTTCTTCAACTCTAATATACCAATCATTTCTCTTCATCCATCTACAGCTTAATATGTAGACAATATCATTTATATACCATATACTTAAGCTCAATATATAAGCAAAAATACCACTACTCAGTGAAATCCAGAACTTTATGTCATACAGTATAGACTTATGGTCCTCATACTTATTATTAATAAAATCTATAATAACTATAATAGCAGATATTACCATACCTATAATAGATGGGTAGTGTATCATGAAAAATGATGCAAAATATTGTGGATTGACTCTAAGTTCCTTTCGTAAATAGTCAACATCCTCATTTAGTTGCCTAACAAGGTCTTCGTGTATTTGTAACCGATCGTTAAGTGTTTCAAGCAATTCTGTTCCTATATCCTCACCTTGTACACTTTCAAATATTATTTTCTTCAATCTTATCCAAATAAATTTGTTTTTTTGTTCCGCTAAATTCAGATTACCTACATTGGTATCCAGGTTAACAAACATGTATGCTGCCCTTAAAAACAAAAGCCATCTTCCTGTATTTACATTTTTTAGATTAGAAGAAATCTTCTTTATTATTTTTATATGTTCAGTTGTCTCATAGGTAAAAGTAAGTAGAATTATAATAAGTTTAGCAAATTTTTTAGTACATTTTGCCCTCTCCAATTTCAAATAAAATGGATCGTTTGAATATTTGAGTTTATCGATTAGGTGCGTAAACAATAATTTGTTCATGTGAAATCCATATCCTAAGTTTTGAAGTTTTCAGGGGCTCATTCACCCTTAACAATCCATTACTTCTATAAGTGTTTCGTTGGAAATAGTAAAAATATAAGGCTGATTTCTTTTTTATTCTCAATAATATTAGACTTGCTTTCAAACTTGCAATTATCTTTTTCACAATTTTCTTATCCTCTTCCTGATTATTTATCAGAATTGGAACTTCTATTTTCTATAGCAAAGTAAAATTGTGTTTTAATAAAATCATTAAATGTTTTGGCAATATGAAAGTTCTGTTCATTTTTAAATTGCTTTTGTAAATTTCCTGCATTATCAATAGAAGTTTCTTTTTGTTTATTGTTTTCATCATCTATATTTATATCATGCTCACCAGTCTGGCCTTTATTTATATCTATATTTCCACCTCCAGTGATAAAAACGTCTTTCGGATAGCTCATAGTAGAACACTCTATTCTTGGAAAAATAAATTATATCTCTTTTTGAATGACTTTGTCTTTAAAACTTTTTTAAATGGCATTATTCAAATATTTGATTCAATATTTTGCAATGAACAAATTTATGTGAATTTTATCAAGATGAGACATCGAATTAGAACCTGTTATATAATTTACGTCCTTACATTTTGTGACGCAAATATTTTTTATACTTTTTCTCTCATTTATTGTCTTGTCGCGTTTCCGTAATTTGTTGTTGGAGATAATTTCTTCCAATTTTAGTTTTTTAACCTAGAAGGAACTGAATCATGCTCCAATTCCATAATTAAATAATTTTAAAAACTCTAACAAGGTTGAACTTCTTACATACCAAGTTATTAAACATACCTGACAATAAAATATTAGTATTGTGTTCCTTATACTCCTATTGTTTGTAGTAATGTTTCAGTTTTAGTGATATTGTTATGATAAAAAGCTAACAGAATAAAATAAAAAGAAAGCAATGGAATACCTTCTGATAACAAATGTATATTCAACTTCTTAGATAATTTTTATATAGATATTAGAGAGGATACAACATCTACCTTCTATAAGTTTGTTGATATAGTTCACCAATAAAAGCAGAAACTTCAGTATTAGTGTTCTACAAAGCTCCTGCTAAGTAGTATTTCATTTTGTTACCATAGTGTTGAAAGCTTATGCATGGTTGTACTTGTAAACATCAATATCTGTTTCTCCGTGGACATTTCTATAAATATGTCTATAACCTGGAAAATTTTACCAATTGATTCCAGCAAAATTATTTTTACTAACATTAGTACTCCCTGAGTTATAAATCTAACCCTTTTGAGAACTTACGCTTATTAATAAGCTAGATAAAAAATCTGCAGCAGCAAGTAAACCAAAGCTTAAATCATAACTAGCAAGAGCAGGTGCTGGAGCCTTTAGTGCCTCTGCCCCTATTGCAGCCAGTGCTGTTGGCGAGCATCCTTGAATTCACAATACATTAACAATACAAAATTTAAGGTCGAAGGTGGTACCAACACCATCCACTGATACTGCCTGCCAGTCAACTCTTTTCGTAAGAATATGACTTATATCATTAGATGACCTGGATATTAAGGTAAGATTGTTATTAGTTTTTATAATAACCTATTTATCAGAATTTTGTCTCGATCTTTTGAAAGAATATCAGTCAGTAATGTATAGATGAGGTTAAAAAGGCACACTAAATTCAATAGTACAACAAAAAACCTCAAAATCTATGTGGAATCAAATATTCCTCGTTTTATATCTTGGTAACCTCTTCTTTGTCGATAATTCTGAGTGCCATATTAAGTCAATGATCCGGTGACCAAAGAACTATTTCCTGTATAGTATTTAGAATGAAGACAGTAATGAATATTATTCTTTAACAGTAGCAATTTACAATTTACAATCAGTCGCTAGTTGCAGCATAAGTGCACTTTTTGTTGATATATTCTCTTCCATTGTGGCATGAAGAGGACTTTGAAAAAAGTTTCAAATTTCAAAGTGTGAGCAGCTTAGAAGCTGTCAGAAATACATATTCATTAATATACTTCAATAAGTATATAATTAGATGTCTACTTCTTAAGACTTTCTCGGTCATTGGTGACCATATAACCAAGTCCATAAGTCCTTCTCGTCCTTCCTCCTGTATAGGTACTCGAATATCATGCATATGTTATTTACTATTTAGGAATATTGTCTGGAAGTAAGCAGTGCGAAGTAGTTTCTTCTTAGTCGTGAGTAGTTAAAACGCACACTTCACTACACAGTTTCATTAAGAAGTAATCTTCGTTATATTCGTAATTAGACTAGGAAGCTAAGTGTCGAGCAACTCGTCAGTGTACTGAAGTAATCAAGTCTTGCAGTCTTTTAGTACATACTTGACTGGTATGGTCATTGAAAAAAGCCATTAATAGAAAAACTTACGTTCTATGGAAGCTAAGCACTCGTTATAAGCCACTTTGTTATTCACTAGTTAGTAAGTAATTTCTAGTGGTTATCGCATATTATCTTGTTTTGGCAACTACGTATAAAATATTTAAATCAAAATTGCTATTTTGAGTGAAAAGAAAGCTAAACTTCAGGATAAAAGTGAGAAACGTACTACGCCTGCGAATCGTCACATTAGTAGATATCACATTTAATTTAATACAATAAAGTATTTTCACAGTATGAGAGATAAAACCCAGACTAGATGGCTTTAAAGTATTGAAATAAAAATATAGTATTTGATTAATCTTTTTATATCTTATGCTAAGTAGTGCAGCACAAGTTATTGCAATGCCGTTACATTTAGACTTGGAATTGCTATTTTAAGTGAGTTTCACGCCAAAAATCCAATTTATATGGAAGTAGTTCGGTGAAGAGTACTTCAGCTTCAAATGGAGGACTAATTGAGCCGGTAAATCAGGTATTAAAACCGTGTAATATCTGTAAAACAATAATCTGGCCCCAACTTTAACAAATTTTTAAGATCTGGTTATAGATCTAATAAAAAGTAATTCTTAATTTAGAAACAGGTCTAATTTGATGTGACTCAAACCGGAACTAATAAAGTATTCAATTACAACTTTATCTTCAAATTTGATATTAATGATGACTTTTCAATGAAGGAGGAAATTTCCAGAATAGTGTAGCAAATACATTTCTAAAAGATAGTACCGTTAGATGTAAAGGTGCATACTTTGGATAAAAAGTTTTGACAATCATAAATGACGTTCTTATTGTTTTGTAGTAACCTGTGACAGACTCAATTTTCAGATGTATTGCTATTAGGAAAACTGAAAAAACAAGATTGTTGAATAAAGGCAATTTAATACATAAGCAGTCATATACTAAACGCCGTAAAGGTGATGTACTAATCAGTAATTTGTAACAATTATTATGCAGCGACAAAGAACCTCAATTGAGTTGGTAGCTAACAATTTTGGCACAAATAATAATTAAAAAATTTATGTCCTAGCGATATTAATGTTAATTGCACTGAGTTTTTGGGATTTTAGTTCTAACATTTTTCAAATATTGTGTATATAAATATAACTTAAGCTCGTCACAGGTATCTCGAATGGAAAATACGATAACTATCTATCCTTACTAATGCAACAATAGCATCGGTGTATCGCAAACTTATTGATATTATGAAATATTGGCTTGTTTACACATTAGGGAGCATACAATTTTATGATACTAGTGTTCAGTATAGTTACCAACAACATGTTTTGGTATAAGATATATAAACATATTAATTTGACGTAATAAAGTAAACAATAACTTTCTATTTGCATAGTATTTGATAATTTAATTCATAATCCTTTTTGAACCACAGTTGAGAGAAACCTCTTTGAAACTTTTTTTCTCCCTTCTAACATATTTTGGATTGTTCGATTACAACGTTTCCATTTTGTTACTTACAAAAACTTATGACATTACAATATGCTTTTGTGTGACCGTCAGTGACCTGTGTTAACATAAGTGTCTTAAATGTTAACACTAGTGATTTATCCGTTGTGCTTTATTAATTTACTTCACGCCCAGCTGGTCGCGCGACAGCGCCCTGGGTACCTTAGAAGCTTCCAAGTGTCACAAAAGAATATTCAAAACGACAAGGTTTCTAATCATTAAGTTAAGGATAAATATGTACTCTTTCATAATTACATTGATTTATTGGACAATTCTCAAAACTCAAATATATTGAGTAACTTAAGAGTGATAGTGGATATATTAGTGATACTGTGAGGAGCTTTAACAGTGGAAGCGATGAGGCCAATGAAGACAGCAATATAGAATCACGAAATAAACAAAACGTCACTGCTTTTGAGATTGAAGATGCAGTAAGAAATAGTAACGAGACTGAAAGAATGAATGACAATATTGGTACTGATACTATTAACAGGGAAATCAGCGGTATTGCTGATGCAAACAATTGTGATGATAGAAATGTCAAATGTCAAATTGCAGAAACCTATGACGGTTTAATTGATTATCAAGTTCAAATTATTAACGAGATCAGAGGGAATAATCAAAACCTTATAATTAGTGACAAAGAAAAACAAATAACTAGAAAAAAATTAAAAAAGAGCAAAAATCTTCAATTGTAAAATATTATTATTTTGATAATAACACAATGTCGATTTCGGGATTGACGAATTGGAATGAACCTTTAAAAATACTAGTACTTTATATATGGAATTCCGAACACAACATCGTTCTTTTCTCGCCAAATTTGAAACCTAACATAGATTGTGAAAACGATAGTTTATATCGAATGATAAAAGATGATTTGCTGGGCGAGTCATATGCAAAGCTATTCCCAACATTGTTAGGTTTCAATTATGAAACGACTAAGCATATTGCACTATTGGAGCAAAGCTCTCAACGATTGGTCAATATAGATAACAAAAGATTAACGTTGTTTAATAAGAGCCACTTATCATTTCATAAAATTGCAAGACAATGTAGGAAGACTAAATGTTGTGAGTACTAAAAATTATGGGTTTGGAAAAAGTTCAAAGAACTGGCGGTTACTGGTAAAGAAAACGAACTTTTAAGTTCTGAGTGGTATATAGAAATTGAGAGCAGATTGGAAAAATATGAAAAGAGGGTTAGAGCGTTAGAAGTTGCTGTTATGGAGTTACATCAAAGATTCAATTGTGCTTCATTAAACTTTATTTTTTCTCGTTAAATCATTTTCCTTCGGCAATAGCAACGCTGGCAGCCACCTTAGACTTCCTTATCAGTAACCTCTTGGAAGAAGGAAGCGATGGTAACAATAAATTAAGTTACAGCCAAATTCCTCAAATAGTTATTGTTTGGGTTGCTGTATTCGTACTGAATTTGGTGATTTGGTATTGGCCTAATCTTATACGCTGTA